>NC_056745.1:809798402-809825902 GCF_019279795.1 Protopterus annectens
TGGATGGCTCAGTTCCGTCCAGACCATTATGTGGGTATGTGCCGGTGACGTTTCTGTACATGTGTATCGCACATTTTAATATTCATATGTTTGTGTGATTGTGTTCTACAGTATGGCCTTTCAGGTTGTATTGCGATGTGTATGTTTGTTCTTTGTGTTTCTTTCTGATTCACCCACTGCTCCCTCATACACCTCCAGTTCACTTATTGTGCATCCAACACAGTCTCCCCTTTGCGGATTATTACATTACCAGTCCCCCCCCACACCCATATTCCACACACTCCATCCATCCCTTCTCTGGTTGATGGCCCATGGCATGGTCAAGGGAACACATTGCATACACTACATATCTCTGGTACCTGCATGGTTGTGAGGACTACCCTAGCATTTTTCACCTTCCACATGCTGTACATCACGCACATAGGTACACGCAAATACTTATCTTTCATGACATGGTAGGTAGACCTGGGTAATAGCCGTTCATCTTTGACCCATCCTGATAAGGACGGCTTGGACCGCAAATGGGCAGATTTTGGCCGAATGCTCTGACCATTGGTAGGGTTGCCACCTTTTCATATGGCCAGGATGGGATATATTCCAGACACACATCAGATTTTACAGGCCAACACATACCCACGGTCAGTACAACGGATAGTACTTTTGTTTTATGCCTAAATGTA
The DNA here is from genome assembly GCF_019279795.1 of Protopterus annectens. NCBI lineage: Eukaryota > Metazoa > Chordata > Ceratodontiformes > Protopteridae > Protopterus > Protopterus annectens. Next base: position 809,799,083 of record NC_056745.1, read on the forward strand.
AGCTTATTGTTGTAGCAGTTTAGATGCTTCTTCTGTTTCGTTTACTTGCTTATTCTATTTCTTGTAACATGTAGGTAGGTATGTTACATATGGAAATAACTATTGTATGTGACTATTACATGAGATGTGGGACATAATTATGTCATACGGTCGCAGGATATTTTTACATTTATAATGGTTTTGGTATGGACACAACTGCCCAGATGGGTACTGTCCCTCAAAATGTGGGACAGATGGTAACCCTGACCACTGGGCTAGACTTAGCTATTGGTGGCGGGCTAACATGATGCATTTCGCTTCCACTTGGTATAACTATCAACACTGCATTTGAATATGGGCACGGGGTTTTAAATGTCATTTGTTCGAGGGATGGGGACTCAATATTCGGCTACGTGCATTTGTGTTTGCTTCTTATTTTTGTGTTCGCAAGAACTGTCTTGCATGCTTTGCATACGTTTCAGTATCCATGGACACTGACAGGTGTGATTACTATTGGAGGCAGGCTGTAATATTCAGCATTTTAGGTTGCACGTAAACAGCCGACATGTCCACGCCTCCGTGCGGCACTTCGACATGCCCCATGCAGTCACGCACGTTTCCTATGCACGTGGATGTGGTGGCAGCGCACCTTCATTAATATGCATATGGCGCTGGCCTTGCGCCGAGCTTCATGAATCCCGGTGAGTATTTTGTTTTGTTTGACGGCAATAGTCTTGTGAGTGTTAGAGCTGTTAGTAAAGATGAGGTGGAAGGATTTGAGAGTATTAGGGAATAGTTGTATAAGAATGAACAGAGGGGAAGACACCTGATTTGTGATTTGGTGCATGCACTGCTTATAGAAGCTGCTGCTCAAATGATGCTGTACTAAGGGGTACTTCTGTGTAAGCACAATCTTGTGCAAATGACGCAGATTACGAACCTAAACTCAGTTATGTGTGCAGATATGTAGAGAAAGAACAGGACTTTGTGAACTTATTTAATCAGCAGAGGGTAGTGAGTCTATTAATTCAACTAGGTGGGAATTTTTGTGTATCAGCATTACTGTGACCCTGAACCTGCCTTTCCTGATGGGGCCTTCAGAGTTTTATAAGCTTGCTGTATACCTTCAAACCTCTTTGCTGAAGAATTCCTGACAAAGTGAAAAATAATGGTAAGTCAAAGGCCTAGAATCAGGAACAAATTTTAAGTATTACTCCAAGTGACTTCAAGAGTTAATAAAACAACAAATTTGCTTCAACATGCATTTTGTGAACAATAGGTCTCCAAAGCAATGGATGAAGACAAAATGGTTCACACTGCCTACCTTGACACAGTTAAGGCATTTGACACAGTACCCCCACTCAAGCATTGTTGACAAATGCAACAGGTTAGGTATAATCCCTTATGTCACCCAGTTCATAACCAGACGGTTCACAGACAGGGCCCAGGAAGTTAGAACTGAGGAGGCCACCTTTACAAAGAGGCCAGTAACTAGTGGATTCCCTCATGGATCAATCCTGGGACCACTTCCTTTTTGCAGCTGCTTCTCTGAAATCAAGGCCAACATCAAGGGAATCTGGGTGACCAAATATGCAGATGATTGCAGATTAGCAGCAGTCATGGAATTTCCCCCGACACTAATGTCCAGAGTTATGGACTAAAAAAAATGCCAAGAAATGCATAATAGTATCCTTTAGGAATTTATCCACCCCTGGTAACTATCATATAGACAACCAAAAATAATGCACCCAGTGGCCATCGACAAGAACTCCACTTTATTAGAATCAAACACCATCAAAATCCATTAATTGTTGAGTGCTTTCATCATAGACAATGACTTCATCAGAACAAGATAAAACTCTCATACTAAAAATGCCTGTATATATCCTATAGGTTAACACGTGATTGGCTAATAGGTTAAATAGATCAATTAAGCAACAAAACTCTCTTAAAAACAGTCTCAAATATACAGGAAATATATATATAGGAACAATATTTAATAAAGCATTAGTATTAAAAATGTATAAAAGATTTTTTTTAGTATAAATGTAAATAAAAAATATAGGTACGTGTATGAAAAATATTTAAACAATAAATAAAGAATTTTACATTTAGTGGACAAAAATTGATTTAATAATACCTAGTTGGTCTAAGGACCCCATTCCTTGATTTGAGTTCTGTCCTTGAGAGCTGGTACTATAGAAACATTGTCATAGTCCTGGGGGGAAGTTAGCAGCAAGCCTAAGTTGCCATACAAGTTCCTTTTTGCTAAGCTGGTTCTTCCAATCTCCCCCTCTAGGTTCAATATCGACAGTGTCTAGTATGCCAAACTTAAAACCATGGAAATTTGAACAACTTTAGGAATGCCTATACAATGCATTAGTTTCTTTCTTGTTTTTTAATTCGTATAAATGTTCGTAGATCCTATGTCTAAAGGATATTTCCGTCTTTCCGACATAATATGCCAGACAAGTATCACACATTGCCAAGTACATTAACCTCTGTGTTCTACAATTTCCATTCCTAAAAGTGATATTAGTCCTTAGTCTGTCATTCAATATAGTAACAGTTTCCCTGAAAATGAAACTACACTGTGAACAACTACCACAACTTGTAGTCCCTTTAGCATTCTCATTTCCACTACAATTTTTAGGTGTTTCAACCAGTTTCTTAAGATTCATTCCCACTTTGTTAATAAAAAAAGGTTGATCACCCAAGGTATGATAAATATCCTGATTGGTCCTAAAGATACTCCAATTTTTCTGCAAAATGACAGGAATATTTTTGGATAGTATACTATGTTGTACTGTACATGCTCTTGTATATGCCACAGATCCAATGTGGGACTGAGAATTACCCATATGTAATTTTAAGAGGTGCCCTGCCCCCAAAAGGTTTTTTAAGGGAGTTTTATTGCTTAATTGATCTATTTAACCTAGTAGCCAATCATGTGTTAACCTACAGGATATATACAGGCATTTTTAGTATGAGAATTTTATCTTGTTCTGATGAAGTCATTGTCTGTGATGAAAGCACTCAATAATTAATGGATTTTGACAGTGTTTGGATGGAATAAAGTGGAGTTCTTGTCGATGGCCACTGGGTGCATTATTTTTGGTTATTAGTGATTTTTTGCATCCTGGAACTTCTGTTGTTGTTGCTGTGTCTACCTTTTGGTTCCTGGCCCCATGGAATCTCCTTCAACTCTTGAGCTAGGTAGTGGATCTACACAGGCCTTATTGTCCGAGGGGTCTCCCTTGGGTCGGGCAGCAGAGCTACATGAGCTTAAACAAGACGTGCAAATGCTTAAAGGAGAGCTTTCATGGCTCATAGATTTGCTTACAACACAAAATATTGGTTTTGGTAAGCAAAGTAGTCCGATTTGTTCAGACAATGTATTAACATGTTTGGACAGGTCATCTCATCATTTTGGCAAAGTTGACAAACCTATTGAGCCCTTTAATACTTGTTCTTTGGGCTTTGGTAACAGTAATAATGTCAGTTCTGTTAATACTGTGATGGAAACCCTTCCTGGATTTTAAAAGGGTAAAAAATGTTGTGACGTCACCACAACAGCGCAGGTGAATCATTCCAACTGTCAGGGAGGACGAAAGTGTAATGGAGCTGTTTACCATGGCCTTGACATTTTCACTATTACGGATGAACAAGTTGGAGCAACACCTTGTCCTCAAACAGGTGCTGTGAAAACTTTTCCTGTATCAGGGAACAATATTAGTAATGCACAAGCTTCTCCGGTGGTACCAGGGAATCAGAATATTAAGAATGCGACTGTAACAATGAAGAGTGGTGTGCATTCCAGTTCGAAATTTGACTGTTTTATTAATAAAAATTACACTTTTTCAAAGGAAAATTCTGACACACAGGGTAATATTGCTAACGTGGACAATATGCATTTCAAATCCTTAAAGGATATTATTTTCACCTTTGGAAAAAAACTGTACAAATATAAAACTTTGCAGCTTGACTCTAAATATTTTATGGAATGTATCAAAGCTAAAGTGGTACCACAGGGATTACGTGTTTTTAAATTTCCATTTGGTATTTACTATGATAGTTGTATCATTGAGGATTTTACTAACGTTTAATGGGTGGGGTATTGAATTGTTGCAAAAAGTGTTGGTTTATCATGACAAAATGCAAGCGGAATTGCAGAATGAACTGGCTTTACTAAATGTACAGATTACTAGTGGTTTGTTATTTGAATAATATGAATTGTTTTACCAAAAAGTTTTAGAAAGGGTAGAGAAGAAATTTAATGTTTTATTTCATAAAAAAAGTAGGAAATTGAGTAGGGACATTAAACAATACCATTTAAAAGAGGCATATCCTACAAATAAAATTTTGTTTAAGAATGATATTGTTGTACCAAAGGAACAACAATTCTTTAATGATGATACACTTGTTAATGAGGAACTTGGGTTTGAGGGGGTACAAGAAGGAATGGTTAACCAGGATTTTCCCTTGCTACGTCGCTCGGAAAGAATAGCAAGCAGGAATTATGGATACAGTCACACGGGACAGTACCCCAGGAAAAGTCCATACAGGGGGAGGGGCAGGAATCACTACTAACTTTACATTTTAATGTTGAAGGTGATAACATTGTCCATACTTTTGAAGGATTTAATATATACAACTCTACTAACCGATGCATCACCAAGGAATATTTTTCACTCTTTCTGAAGGGTTTTAAATTTGTGCCTGCTAAAATTCCAGACATTGCTGATGATCCTCTGGACATTCATTTCTATACTAGGAAATTGAATTTCCAGGTTATGTTTTCAAAAAAGGAGGGATCTCACAATGAGAAGGTTGGTCTTAGGAAAACTAGTATATACAATCCACCCCTGCATCCTCTAATACATACGTTTGAGACAGCCGTCAAGGAGGATTTTTATCAACTTTGGGCAGGTCACAAAGGTTGTGTCTCTAACCTTAACCCAAAAGAGAGAACTTTATTAAATGAAATCAGAGGGGATAGGTCAGTTCGCATTATGACCCCTGACAAGGGAGGGGGTATAGTCATCTTTAACACTACTGATTATATTAATATTATTCAGGATTTGTTATTTAATCAGGATAATTATACACAAGTGTCCATCAATCAGATACATATTGGATATCAACGTAGTGACAGCTTCCTGTTAGAATTTCCTTTGGACCAACGTATTGACCAGGATACCTATAATTTGTTGACTAATGCTGACCCTAGGGTCCCTATTATATCTGGCATACCCAAGGTGTACAAGTGTGTTTCTTCACCTCCTTTTCGACCCATAGTGTCTGCCAGAGGGTCCAAGACACATAATTTGTCCAGCTTTGTGGAAAATAAGGTGAAGCACATTGTTGAGGGAGTTCCACACTTGGTTAGGGACTCTTGGGAGTTTCTGGGACAACTTAGCCAAGATATATGGAGCCCAGATCTTACTTTTTTAACTATAGATGTGAAGGACTTATTTACATGTATTCCCAAGAAGGATGGTGTGGAATACTTTGAAGAGATATTATTTCTTGATTCTAGTCTGACTCATGGTGAGGTCACTTTAATTTATGAATTGATGTCTATGGTTTTAGTTATAATTACATCTATTTTGAAGGGCAGTATTACCAACAAACATCTGGAGTGGTCATGGGAGCTGTTTGTGCACCAGTGCATGCCAATATAGTCCTTCTTGGATGGGAGCTCAAACATGTTTTTAACAGCATTTGGTGGGTTGAACATGTTTTATTATATAACAGGTACCTGGACGATATTTTTATTCTATGGAAGGGGGATAAGGACAACATTCCCAAATTCATAGATTATTTGAATGGGACCACTACCTTTCTCAAATTCACATTTTCCTATCATGAACAACAATTATCATTCCTGGATACATTAATTTCTCATAATACTCATGGTTTTACATCCAAGGTTTTCTGTAAGAGTATGTTTTGTAACTCCTACCTACATTTTTCTAGCCATCACCCTTTGTTGCAAAAGAAAAGCATTATTAAAGGACAGGCCATACGTATTGCCCGAATTACCTCTGAATTGATTAATGTTAAAAAAGAATTTGATACTCTGATGAATATGTTTGTACAAAGAGGGTATCCTAAAGGTATGGTGGAGATAATTTTTGAAGGAGTTTATCATGAATGGGGTAGGAAGTACAAACCCCTTTTGGGGGCAGGGCACCTCTTAAAATTACATATGGGTAATTCTCAGTCCCACACTGGATCTGTGGCATATACAAGAGCATGTACAGTACAACATAGTATACTATCCAAAAACATTACGGCCATTTTGCGGAAAAATTGGAGTATCTTTAGGACCAATCAGGATATTTATCATACCTTGGGTGATCAACCTTTTTTATTAACAAAGTGAGAATGAATCTGAAGAAATTGGTTGAAACACCTAAAAATTGTAGTGGAAATGAGAATGCTAAAGGGACTACAAGTTGTGGCAGTTGTTCACAGTGTAGTTTCATTTTCAGGGAAACTGTTACTATATTGAGTGACAGACTAAGGACTAACATCGCTTTTAGGAATGGAAATTGTAGAACACAGAGGTTAGTGTACTTGGCAATGTGTGATACTTGTCCAGCATATTATGTCAGAAAGACAGAAAGATCCTTTAGACGTAGGATCTATGAACATTTATACGAATTTAAAAACAATAAAAAAACTAATGCATTGTATAGGCATTCCTGAAGTTGTTCAGATTTCCATGGTTTTAAGTTTGGCATACTAGACACTGTCGATATTGAACCTAGGGGGGGGAGATTGGAACAACCAGCTTAGCAAAAAGGAACTTGTATGGCAACTTGGGCTTGCTGCTAACTTCCCCCCAGGACTAAACGACAATGTTTCTATAGTACCAGCTCTCAAGGACAGAACTCAAATCAAGGAATGGGGTCCTTAGACCAACTAAGTATTATTAAATCTATTTTTGTCCACTGCTTAAAAAATGTAAAATGCTTTATTTATTGTTTGAATATTTTTCATACACGTACCTATATTTTTTATTTACATTTATACTAAAAAAAATCTTTTATACATTTTTAACACTAATGCTTTATTAAGATTGTTCCTATATATATTGTCTATATATTTGAGATTGTGTTTTTAAGAGAGTTTTATTGTTTAATTGATCTATTTAACCTAGTAGCCAATCATGTATTAACCTATAGGATATATACAGGCATTTTTAGTATGAGAATTTTATTTTGTTCTGATGAAGTCATTGTCTATGATGAAAGCGCTCAACAATTAATGGATTTTGACGGTGTTTCGTTCTAATAAAGTGGAGTTCTTGTCAATGGCCACTGGGTGCATTATTTTTGGTTATTAGTGATTTTTTTTGCATCCTGGAACTTCTATTGTTGTTGCTGTATCATATAGACAACACACACCTAAAAATCGACACAGTCGTCAGGGACTTGGGGACATATGTAGACAGTAATCTAGCCTTTGACCATCACATGCTTACAGTAGTCAAGAAATCATTCTTTGTTGTGCAATGTATAAACAAATGTATGGCATCTATGTCCAAGAAGCTTAATTGTTCTACTCTATTTGGCATTCATCAGATCTAGCATTGAGTACAATGTCCTCTTTGGTATGTACCTAATCAGGCACATCCAACATTTGGAATATCCACAAAGGGTCATCACTAAAATAATACAGGTTGTAAGTAACATTTACTAAAAGCGCACCTAAAAACATGCTGGCTATGCCCTTGCAACTCCCACTCTAATATCACCCACCCCATCCAACCACTACCTTTCTTTCCACCCCACTAACTACCTTGATTATAGCAAGCTCAGATGCTCATAAGCCTACTACTTATTATACAGCAGGAACTTCTTATTGTAACAATTGTTAATGTCTGTTATGTACTTCGCAGATAAAGATTCTAGTTGTCTACTGATGTACTATGTTCTTCATCTGTAACTATGTTTGTAATTAATTGCTATGTTAATCAAATTGTTAATCGCTATGTAAATCCAATGTAACTACTGAGTGTATTTTAACTGTGGAGCTTTTCTTCTCGGGCCTCCGCTGAAAATGGACCTATGACCAGTCGGACACTCCCGGTCAACAAATGTAAATAAATAATTAAATAAACAAATAAAGTAACATGTCCTATGTGGACCCAATTCAAAGCCTTATCCTTGTATTCTGTTTCCTACAGGCAAGTGAGGGGAAATCTATGCCATATAAGCATACAAAGCACTATTGGACTCCACCCTGATAGACCCACAGCATATACACAAAATTAACAGCACCAAAATTAAACATTCTAAAGATTTAAACCTTACCTGTGATATAAATAGGGACCTGATGGAGAGACAGGTATGTGTCTATCCCTTCTCTGGAACAAGCTCTCCATCCGTGTAAAGCAGAGTTCCCTCCTAACCTAATTCAAGTGTAACTTGGACAATTGAATGGGGCACAAGAAATTCATCCCTGGTTTAGCACTCATGTCTATAATGGGCACAGGCAGCTTATAAATGGTCCATCTCCCAGGCCCTGCTTGTAAATGTTTCACCTCCCAAGCCCCTGTTTACAGTTATCAGGGGTACCGGAACTTGTCATCAATTTGAGATGCATGATGAGGCTTATAAAGTGGTTATTAGCCTATTATGCATCTATGAACTTATAAAAAGGGTGAAACTGTAATGACTAGTATTATTAACTGGAATCTTCAGTGATTTACCAGAAAATCCAAAAATTTTACAGGGACAGGCAAAAATATGAGGCAAAATTAGGGATATGCCGTGAAATCAGGGACATTTAAGAGGTATTGTCTGCTGTGGTCTTCTGACTCTAGTAATTTCAGTACAACCTCAGATTCCACTAATTTTGATAGGCTCAATTTTTCATCTTTCTCCTTTGCTAGCTAGATCCTTTAGCATTCCTCTGGTAAGTGTGCACCCTAACCGATACATACATTCCACTAACTGCTACAGGCTGAGTAGCACAAACACATCCAGTCTTCTGATTTTATCCATTTCTGAGAAACAGCATCTCCCAGCTAACTGACTTCCAAGGCCCCATATTTACAGAGAGAAAAGTATGAAAGAATATTTTTATATCTAGCCATTGTCATAGCGCTCAGCACTGTGTATATTATAGGTAATTGTTTTCGTAGTATGCACACTGCTAAGGAAAAAGATGCTTTCTCCACAATCCCTACCTAATACCTTAAATAGACTACTTTTATTTCATATTTCACTGTGTGAAACAGCCAACCATTCAATTTATACCTACGAATCAGGAAACAGCCAATCACTGATCTGAACTAAGAATCTTCCCCAAAAACAAACATACTTAAATAAATAACATTATTATCCTCCCAAAACTCCCCGCACTAATCCCTTACAGATACTCCTTTATACGTTTGCTTGCAGCATTGTTAACCACTATCCTATGAACAGAACCTAAGTTTGTACTCAGGAATTCTGTTTTTTCTCCTTTCAGTTTGATTAATGTCTAACATTGGATCCTTACCTTCCATACTGCATAACTCCATTCTCCACTGTTTGCTTTTCTTAGTACATAGAACTGTGACAGTGGGTCCCTGTTCTGTTCGAAGTTCACATTGCTCCCCTCCTCCTCCCCCAATTCCCACTCACATCCACTTACTTTACTTTTATAGTCTGTAAATTCCACCTCCTCTCTTGCAAACTCTCCCTCCTCCTCTTCACATCAGATTCATCCACTTACATCTATTTACCAAACTTCCGAAATTACCTTTTCTCTTATCCTTAAATTAGTCTCTTCTCTACTACACTCTCATTTAGTAAGCATACTCACATAGTACATCTTTCCCTTAGTCTATTTCCATCTACTTCATCACCTCCTCTCCCTTACATTTCATCTATCCACTGGTAACCTCTTTTCTTCTCTTCTCCCTTAAAATTTATTTGCAAACTCTGATATATATAACAAACCTTCCTCATACCACTCTTTCCCTTAGCTTTTCCCTACATTTCTGCTAATTTCTAACCCTATTTCTCTGTAACATATCTCTTTACTTTCCATAATCTTATACTCCTTCCTCACAGTCTTCCACCATATCTCTGTATTCCCCTTTAAAAATGATTATTATCTATTTTTTTCTGTTCCTCTACTCCTCCTACTTTGTGTCCTCACCTGCTATAAGACAAACATCTCACCAACAGATCCACTACCCACTCTAACCCACCCACTGTGTAACACTGACAAACCTTAACCTTGCATAACAGTGTCTTGGTTATTTAGTCTGCCATACTATCTTATACACAAATATAAACTGCTCATTGTCTCCCTCCACCTCCACAAAGCAAAATTCAAATACGATAGTAATATAAGTAAGTCTCCGAAAACTGTATACCACCATTAAAAATATCTTCTAATGTGGTGACATTCACCTTAACCCTTGCCCTGACACCTTTCTCGGCCGGACAGCATGCTTATACCTTCCACTTTCACAAATACAAAATCATTCACCAAAAGTATAACATTCGTAGCTTACTAAATAAAGTATGTGAATTCCACTGTTGGATTACACATTACTCTCCTGACATAGACGCACTCACTGAAACTTGATTAAGACTCTGAAATTGTTTGACCTAGCTATAATATTATTTGCAAAGATTGGCTACATAAAAAAGCAGGTGGTGTTGCAATACTTTACTCGGACCACCTAGTATCTCCACACTGCCTATATCCCTGCCAAATTTCCACCCTGTTGAACATCTACTTACCAACTGCAAACTAAATAGCCATAAAAAAGTTATGCATCTTGGCTATTTATCTGTTCAGTCAACAATATCCTCATTCTAGAAGGTGATCTCTAGCTCTGTATCAAATGAAAGAATAATACCTGGTGATGTCATCATTGACTAGTAAACCTTAAATGGTAAACCTTAGCTACAGACTTCCCTTCCTCAAGTATTAGTCTTCATCACTCAACTAATAACCACCTTCACCTATTACAGTAAAACCACTAATACCAGTACCATCCCAGCCTGAATCCTTGTAATTAATCCTAATGTGTATCAAGACCCTAAAACACTCCCAGACCAACTCCCTACCTATTTTCAGAGGTTTTCTACATACCATACCAGACAATACAAATATAAAGAATGCCTCAACGTCACCAATTTCAATTCAAATTACTTTAACAACTTGTTTTCTTCCATAAACTGGTCCTTCCTCTTTAGTTTGCCATTCAGTGTTGCTGTTCTTAAATTCAGCTCTATATTCCTGGATATTCTTAACAGCCTAGCTCCCCATAGAAAAAAAGAGAGTCAAATCTCACCATACTATACACCTTGACATTTCCACTACAGCCGAACCCTAGTGCACACGAGGGATATTGCATAGACAAATAGTTAAAAGTACAATCCCCCTCTTAACTTCAAACCAACAAACAGCTGTTATTTAAAAAAAAAGACACTGATGATAAAAGAAAATACTATCTAAACCCACAAATAAACCAAAAAAAGTAACCCCCAAAACTTTCGGAACACCATTAATAAAATTCTATACCATCATTCACCTATAATTCCTAACTCTTGCCTAAAATAACTCACCTTTAGGAACTGCCACTAAATTCAATTCTTACTTCATACACTCCATGGCTGCTCTGTCTCAAAATTGTCAAAAGCACACTCTGCACCTCCACACATCCCTATCTCTAAAATAATGGCTTTCTGTTTAAAACCTGTTCCCACCCCTACATGAAATATCTGCTGACTAAATTGAAGCCCTGATCTTCTTCTGCTGACTATCTACCAGATGAATACTTAAAACTAGCTGCTACAATCGTTACACAGTCTCCATCTTAATTAACAAATCTATTCAAGAGTCAGTAGTTCCATCTATCTGGAAACAATTTTTATCATTCCTCTTCACAAAGGTGGGAACTCCACTGAATTATCCAACTATACGCCACTAGCAATCCTGTCACTGCTTTCGAAAATACTTGAGAAATGCATCCACAAGCAATTTCTTGACTACCTATTTCATGAAAATCTACTGACCCCTACCCAACATGGCTTTCACACAACAATTGCCCTAGTTTCCTTTCCAGGCAACATCATTAACACTAGGGATAACAATAACCTAGTATTTCCCTTTTTCTGGATCTCTTTAAAGCCTTCTACACTGTTTCACACCCCAAACCTCTCTCTAAAATGTCTGCTCTTGGTCATTCCAACTCCACTCTCAACTGCTTTTCTAGCTACCTTTCCCATTGTCAACAATCAGTTAAGTGGCTCTCCTCTTTCTCACCCTTTCTCATAGCTAGCACTGAAGTACCACAAGGCTCCATTCTTGGGCACATCCTTTTCAACATAGGTTCATAGGTTCATACGTGTGTACTAGGCTAATGGCCATGGAGCCTTTATAAGCCTAGCCCATAGGATTACCCTGGCATCATGCCACCCGACCTTAGTTCCCAGTGCCTCTGTCGAGTAGAGCCACTGGAGTTATCGCCGGGGTGAATTTTTTATTTCCCATCCACTCATCAAAATTTCTCTTGATGAGGGCCAGTGAGGTGCTCTGTTTGACATGTATGGGAAGTCTATTCCATAGCATGGGCAGTCTTTGGGTTATGAACTTGTCCCTCAAGCATGTTCTGTTGATTGTGGTAATGAGGTTGAGGTCTCTGGGGCATGTGGTGCAGAGGGATTGGGATTTCTTTAGATGTAGTATTTCTAACAGAGCTGGGTCAGACATGGCTTTGTAAGTAAAGCAGGGATTGCCTCTAAATAGGCAATATGAGACAGAGAATAGTTGGAGTTTTTTGAGTCTGTCCATATAGGACAAGTGTTAAATGCCTAGAATCCTCTTTGTGAGGTACTTTTGTGGCCTTTCCAGTTGTTGCAGGTGTCTAGTGAGGTACATGCCAAATGGGGCATTGTACTCAATGATTGGCCTAATGAGGAAAGAGTAGAGGGAGACAAAGACCTCTTTCTTCCTGGATGCAAAACCCTTAGTGATGAGATGTGCCACATAGAAGGACTTTCTGACCACAGTAGCAATGTGGTGGTCGAAAGAGAGGTTGCTGTCAACCTATGTTCCCAGATCTCTTATAACACCTTCTGTGTTCAGTGGACTACCATCGATGTGGTAATTCATGGGAACCAGGGTTTTCCCAAAGGGGATGACAACACATTTTTTAGCATTGAGCTTAAGGCCACGGTTCTGACAAGAGTCATTGGTCTCAATGAGGCCTTTCTGTAGGATGTCAACATCACTTGGGGAGTTAATAATAGTTTCCAACTTGCAATCTTCTGTGAACTTTGTCAGCCAGAGTCCCTTCGTGTTGCCCTGGAATTCAGAGAAGTAGATACCAAAGAGGAGAGCACCCAGGACTGAACCCTGTGGGACTCCACTCGTGACTGGTCAGCAGTCTGACTTGGAGTCAGCTACTTTCTCACTGTGGGTTCTATCTATGAGCCAGTTTGCAACCCACCTAGTGATATAGGGGTTGATGCCTAGCTTACTGTTTTTCTATGATTCCTGAGTGGGGAATGGTATCAAAGACCTTGGCTAGATCAAGGTAGGCTATGTGAACCACCTTGCCTTCATCCACAGCTCTGGTGACTGACTCAAAGAAATTGACCAAGTTGAACAGGCATGATCTACCCTTCACAAAACCAAACCATGTGGGATCCAGAGTTTGGAGATTCCCTATATCCTTGTTTATTAGGTTCATGATGACGTATTCCATAGCTTTGCATATCAGACTCATTAGGCCAATGGAGCAATAGTTCCCAGGGTCTGTAGTCACTCCTCCTTTGTGGAGAGGGATGACTGTAGCAGTGCGCCATTTGGTAGGGACAAAGTCTGAGGTGAGGCTGTGATTGAACAGGGCACACAGGTGATGTACCAGTTCACTCTGTAGTTCATGCAGAACACAGCTAGGTATATTGTCAGGTCCCATATAAGCTGTATTCTTGGCCTTGGACAGTGCTTGTTTTAACCTGTGCAGCAGTAACACTGGGTGCCTGGCAATCTACTGTTAATGTGATAGGCCCTTTGGGAGGGGCGAGAGGGGTAAAGTTGGCACTGAATCTGTCGGCCAGTATATTGGCAATATCTGTTGGCTTGGTATAGGAGGTACCATTATGCAGTAGCTCGGAGCAAATCTGGGTATTGCCATGGAGATTCTTTACATAACTATAGAAGGCCTTGTGGTTGTCTTTGCTATCCGCTGCAATTCTGTTTTCATAGATAGCTTTAGAGGATTTGATGAGGGATCTCAACTTTTTGTTGAGGCTGAAAAGGGAGTTTTTCCAGTCTTGGGACTTCACCTTATTCCACATCAGTTTTCTCCTTCTGTTATAGAGTTTGTTTATGGCAGGGGACCACCACATTGGCTTCCTATTTTTGGAGGAGACCGTCTTGATTCTATTGGGTATGGTGAGATCCCTGCATTTGTGTACGTGCTCGTACAGTGCATTGGTGTATGATTCGGCGGTCATGCAACTATTTTCCATTTGCATGGGTGCAGTGAAGTTAGCCACATCTTTATTAACAGTTTGCATTAATCATTTTCTCAGTCGATGACTCCACTATTATCTCTTCATCTGATGATCTTCCGCACCTTCAGCCCATCAGTCAAAAATACTTTAACTCCATCGAAAGCTGGCGTAGCAAAGACTAACTTCTCCTTAACCCCCCCCCCAAAAAAAAAAAACTACTGACATTTCTCCCAAAATCTCAATCTCACATCAAATCATCCTTTACTATTACTTAATTTGACAATACTATAATTGAAGTAGGATCACAAACCAAACTCTTAGGCATGGCCATTGGCAATTGACTAAAATTTGATCTACACATACATAATTGCATTAAAAAAGCACATCAAAAACTTCTATAGATAAAAAAAAATCCTTAGCAATACTTCCCGACTTTCTCTTCCAGAAGTTTATCCCTTTCCAACTTTATGCCCCTCTCATCCTAACCAATATACAAACCACCCTAAAAACAAAACTTGAGCTCTGTTATAATAAAGGTGCTAGATTTGCTGCTAATCACTCTTTATAGCTCACACCACTGTCTATGTCTAAAAACTTTAAACTGGCTTGAGCTACCTCATCACCTCATGGTCTCTCAGCTGCTCCTTGCTCATTTCATAATTTATAAATCTTCACCCTACCCAGCTATCTTGGCCTTTCTCAACTATTACATTCCCAACTGCTCTCTTCAGAGCTCAGGACAACATTTCTTAGATATCTATAAAACTAAAAGATCCTTTGGCCATGGCCTATATAGTAATTCAGTGGCTGTAGTCTGGAACAAAATTCCCATTGCTATCAGATCTACTCCAAATAGTCACAGATTTAAAAAAATCAGTAAGAGAATCCTCTGCATACCACCTGGCTCTTTTCCTGTCTTAACCCTGCCTAAGCCTCACCACTAATCTTTTTTCATCTACCCTCCACTACCATTACACATCTCCTTCCCTTACTTTTTCTGTTCACCCACCTCCTCTCTTTCAGCTCCCACCTAATTTATTCGTCACCATGTCACCAACTCAACCTATATCTCAGTATCGTCTTGCATTCCACTTCTGCTAACCTAAGTATATATTTTATTTCCTAATCACTCCCCTTTTAAACCACTAATATTTTATTCCCTCACTTCCATCCTATTTTACTCTGTTGTCAATGTTTCCCATGCTCTAAACATAATCTGTGTTGCACTATCTGGCACTGCACCTTACTATCCTACCCGCTCTTTTCTTTTTTCCCACTCACTGGACATTTATACCATGATTACTATATTTCTTCCTACTACAATAGCTATTCTTCTCACTAACTGTACTATTTCTTGCACAGTTCTATCTAACTTTGTATTATTATAGTATGTTTATTACACTTTTGCATTCCACTCAATTAACTATTGCAAGTATTAATTCAGTTCTATATTTCTATGTTCTTACTGTAGATTGTATATGATTTTCATGTAAGAGCTTTGCTCTCTGGGTCTCCACTGAAAATGGGTTCTCTACCCAGTCAGACTACCCAAGTTAACAAATGTCAAATAAATAAATACAAACCAAGAACAAAGGTGAGATTCAGTGTCTTGGGAGTTGTTTCTAGTAAATAAAGAAATAAATGCATAAATGAAAATAAAAATTAGACTTCATGAGCGGAATGATTATGTTAATCCTATTAGGGGACATATGACTATTAAGGCTGCTCTGGGTCCAGATTGCATTAAATCTCCTAGGACCCCTGCCTCTACTAATCCATCTGGAACCTTAATCTTGTCATGTCTGACAATGGAATGAGAAGGGAATGACTTGGTTAATCCTGCTATATTTCTACTGGCTATTAATGTTACAATTTTTTTTTTACTGTTAATCTTGTGTGGGCACCTGTTCCTTTTACAACTACTGGGGCCTTATGACTTAATGCTATTGACAACTATGAACCTGCTAATTTTGTGGACAAATATTTAAAGCCAATCCTGCAACATGAACTGATTTCTATAGTATCATGAAAGAATGTCTGCATTTGAAAAAACAGACATTTCCTGATGAGTTGCAATATATATATATATATATATATATATATATATAGGTTCATAGGTAGGTACTAGGCTATTGACCCAAGGGCCTACGTAAGCCTAGCCAGCAAGGTACCATAGCTTACGCCACCCAAGAAAGTTATTTTCCTGTGCCACTGTCCAGCAGAGACACAGAAGTGATCCCCGGGGTGTATTTCCTATTTCCCATCCACTCATCAAGATTTTTTTTGAAGAGTGCTAATGAAGAACTTTGCTTGACATAGATGGGTAGCTTGTTCCAGAGTATAGGAAGTCTCTGGGACAGGCATCTATCCCTCCAGAGTGTCCTGTTTATTGTGGTGACAAGGTTTAGGTCCCTAGAGCATGTAGCTTGGAAGGATTGGGATTTCTTTAGGTGTAGCATGTCCAACAGCTCTGGGTTTGACATAGCTTTATATGTTAGGCAGAGATCACCTCGGAGTAGGCGATATGCTACGGAGTAAAGCTGGAGTTTTTTGAGGCGGTCAGTGTAGGGCATTTGTTTGAGGCCAGTAATCCTCTTTGTGAGGTACTTCTGTGGCCTTTCCAGCTGCTGCAGATGTCTTGTGAGGTACATTCCAAAAGGGGCATTGTACTCTATAATGGATCTAATGAGTGACAAGTAGAGGGGAACAATGACCTTTTTTTTCCTGGATGAGAACCCTTTTATGATGAGGTGTGCCATGTAGAAGGACTTCCTGACTACTGTGGTGATGTGACTATCAAAGGAGAGACTACTGTCCACCTGGGTCCCAAGGTCTCTTATCATGCATTCGGTGTTAAGTAGATTGCTGCCTATGTGGTAGTTCATGAGTACAGAGTTTTTACCAAAGGGGATGACACTGCACTTTTTGGCATTGAGCTTGAGGCCATGGCTCTGACACCAGGCATCTGTCTCAGTGAGGCCCTTCTGTAGGATGTCCACATCATTTGGGGACTTGACTATGGCTCCAGTTTGCAATCATCTGCAAACTTTGTCAGCCAGAGGCCTTCTGTATTAGCCTGTACTTCAGAGAAGTAGATACCAAACAGGAGAGGTCCCAGGACGGAACCCTGTGGCACTCCACTTGTCAATGCCTTGAGGTCAGATTTAGAGTCTGCAACTTTTACAGTGTGGGTTCTGTCAGTGAGCCAGTTGGCAACCCATCTTGTGACGTAGGGATTTATACCTAGTTTAGTGAGTTTAGCTATAATTCCAGAATGGGGGATGGTGTTGAAAGCCTTGGCGAGGTCAAGATAGGCTGTGTGAACCACCTTACCCTCATCCATGGCTTTGGTGACTGCCTCAAAGAAGTCAAACAGGTTCAGGAGGCATGATCTGCCTTTCACAAACCCGAACTGGGTGGGATTCAGAGTTTGGAGGTTACCAATGTCTTTGTTTATGAGATCCATGATGATACGTTGATACGTTCCATGGCCTTGCATACCAGGTTTGTCAGGCTAATAGGGTGATAGTTTCCAGGATCAGTGGTGGCTCTCCCTTTGTGGAGTGGGATAACTGTTGCTGTGCGCCATTCAGTGGGCACAAAACCTGATGTGAGGCTATTATTGAACATGGTGCTTATGTATATGGGTCTACTTTACAAACCCAAAATGCCATATAGTTGACTTTTAAATAACCGAGATGACAAACCCAAGTCAGAAGACCGACCACCCGGAACACCCCTTGGCCAATCTAAAAAACGGATTAAAATCAAAGCAAGCTAAACCTACCCATGTGGAGGTCTGCATCCCCTAAATGCCCCCTAACTAGTAAAGTAATGTCTTTCAGCTTTTCCTGGCTAGGGATCGCCACAGCGGAACGTCAGTCTGCTTATGATTGGCAGTAGATTTTTACGGTGCCGAGGTGCCAGCCTGATGCCCAACCTTCAACAAAGGCACGCCCATTCACACATGCACCTACCTGCATGTCTTTAAATGTCACTTGACTGTGGACAGGACATGCAGTCTCCACACAGAAGGTGCTCCAGCTGAGAATAGACCCGGAGAACCTCTTGCTGTGAGGCGACAACGCTAACCACCACACCACCGCAGCCTATGCCCCCTAACTAAATATACCAATTCTGAGATTGCACTGCCATGGGGGTAAGGGGCAAAGTTCACCATGGTGGCCAAACAGTTAACTGGAGGGAAATGTCAGTGTTCCGGGACGTTGGAATTATGGTTTGTCGGCTTTGTTATCTCTGTATTTTAAAAGTAGGGTAAGTGGTATTTTGGTCTACTGAAGTAGACCCATATATGTATACATTTATACACACACACACACACACACACACACACACACACACACACACATATGTAGATGTATATACGCGTGTGTGTGTGTGTGTGTGTGTGTGTGTGTGTGTGTGTTTGTGTGTTTGTGTGTGTGAGAGAACTCTCTCATATGTCAGTGAGACACAGACAGTCCTTTAATATACACTTATTTCTAACATGTCAGGAAAATGGAATGTGTAGGTAAGACTAAAATCATTCCGAATCCATTAGAAAAGGATGTATATTAAAAAGTTGACAGATGCATTAGAAATTAATGTATATTTAAAGAGTTGTCAGTGTCAGTGAATGACAAATTCCAGCTTAAGAAAATACACGTGTGAGCACATGTGCCCCACACACACACACACACACACACACACACACACACACACACGTAAAAACACACACACACACACACACACACACACACACACACACACACACACACACACAAAAACACATGTATGCGCACTTGAGTGTGAAGCTATATATATCTTTTACTATAATGCAATAAAAATATGGAAAGGTTAGTACATTTTCTTGACATACATTAGTAATAAATCATATATGTTACATGATCACCTTATGTGTGTTTAGGGTTCTTAGCAGGATTTACAAGCTGAATGAAACAGACAATATTTCCAGATATGCTGGCAATAAATAACTGTATTGAAAAGCTGTTGTTTATCAGTCAGTGAATTATTATATAATAGTCCTATACCCAGAGTATCCTATATCAATAAAACAATGCATGTTAGTGGAAAAAATATTTATTTCAAACATGTCAGAAAATGCTTGTTTTGTTGAGCTGCAGAAACTCTTTCCTAGCCAGTTAGAAATAAATGTGTTAATCAACAAGTTTCTAGCTTCCAGGCAGTGAAATAACTTGGCATATCTGCACTTCATATATGTCTCAATGGCTTTTATGCATTATATTTTCACTGTAGTCGCCAGTTTATTTCAGCACAGTTACTTGGACTGTGCTAGCCAGTGGTACAGTTCCTGTGGATTTTTTCATTTTTCCTAAATGCAGTATGATCTTGAAGTTGGTTTATATAGGTGAGGATATGGAAAGAGTGACCCCCTTAACATGGGAAGATATTCCTTTTCTCTTTTCATTTATTTTATTTTATTTTATTTTACATTTGTTGACCAGGTTAGTCCAACTGGATACAAGTCCATTTTCAGTAGATGCCCGGGGAGATAAACTCCAGGATTAAACTAATGCAATAGGAATACAAGACAACACAGAAATATAAAACTAATGCATGTTAAAAATACAAATACAGTAAAGCTGCCAACTAACATAGTACAGCTAGCATCAAGGAGTAAAGGCACAAAACGCTAAAAGATGATTAAATACATTATTGCTGTAGGCTAGCATAGAAGGAACTAACATCAATAGAAAAACATGAATGCCGGTTTTGACAATGCAGTGGTATGAGAAGCATATATCTGAGGTATATAGTTTGACATTTGTTATACAGAAGAGTGAGGAAGAGATGAGAGGCTCTAACTAGTTATTATGCCTATTTATAACTTTACACATATATAACATGGGTGGTATTAATACAAAAACTGACAATGAAAGTGCCAGGAGCAGGAGTAGGGTTTTAGAAATGTACAAAGTAAGTTTCATGTAATAAGAAAGAAATAAGAAACTACAAAATTAACTAAGAGGAGAGTTTATTTGCTTATTAGTGGGTTAAAGAAGGGGAAAAAAGCAGTAAGGACTTCATGTCATATCTTTCAATCTTGAAAACATCAATAGAGCATGACTTATTGTGTATCCTGGCTGAAAATAGGAAAACTGTTCTATGGAAATTAATACTGCATCTTTAAATGCATTTTTAGTTCATATATGTCAGGAAACAATAGCTGTTTCATTCACCAAGTGATAGCTGCTTGGGAATTTAGCCTCTCAGTGACATCATTAACAGCAATTGTGCAGTAAAACTAACTCCTGCAATGAAAAGAATCATAGCTTACTGTGATGAAAATGTATTCCCTTCTATGGGGTCACCGATGACAAATGTCTAGAGCTGTGTCTGGCAGTAGGCAATAACTCTTCAAGGTGACTTTCCTTTCAAATCTGGAGATTGCTTGATAACTGAAAATTCTCAGGCTATGATGAAACTTCAATCAAACTATGTTCAAGAGTCAGTAAAAAGCCTGTTTCTATAGAAACTACTGAAGAAAACTTGCTGGGCACATACAACTGCTTAATTGTTAGGAAGAAAAATTATTTCCTTTTGAAACCTTTAAGTTATTATTATTTTTGTGTGCCATGATTTAGAAAAACATTAAAACCCTTTAATATCAAATGACTTTTTCCTTGCATGGTATATTTAGATGGGTAAAAAGTTACTGGTCTCAGAAATGGAACTGGGAAATCTAAATTTGACATTTAAAAATTGTTTGGTTAAGTATTTGCATTAAAAGCATAAGTTAAGGAGTAAATGCACCATTTTTATGTGAAACAATTAACTATGCATTAGTAGATTAATCTTATTTTTCTTAAGTTGAAAATCTTCAATGTTTCCCATGTGATAGAAAGGTAGATGCCTAGCTGCTAGCTAGCTAGATAGATTAAATTGATCCTTCAAAGGTAATGCATCACCCTTCTGACTTCTACACCTGAAACAGTGTTTTGGGCATTGCACCATTTGGGTTTGGTGGTTTGGGACAGCTACATATAAAACCTGAAAGATACAGTTGTTACCTCTTCCTCTTCTCCAGTGTGTTAGATGTTTAAAACGTCATTTGGCTTTCATATTCTTGGTTTGCCATAAGTGTTCTGAGTGGCATTGAGGGTTCTTTAATGGGTTTAGGGATTCAAATGAATAATTTATTTGGCTGGTTAATGGATGGCCTAAATAAGGAGTGTAGATATGAGACGGGAACAAAATGAAACTGTAAGCCATTGAAGTTAATGCTTAATTATCTTCCTTTTTGGCTCACATGTTTTTGGAGAGCCCTCATATATAGGTTTATAGGTTCATAGGTGTTTACTAGGCTAACAACCACAAGGGCCGTTTTAAGCCTAGCCATGCATCCCAAATCTCTGACAAGTTCTGGTATTCTTGATAAGCGTGAGAAGAGGCCTGGGAGATTAAACATTTACAAGCAGGGGCCTGGAAATGAACCATTTACAGGTTGCCTATGTTCATTAGAGACCTAGGTGTCAAGTCAGGGATGAATTTCCTGTTCCCCATCCAATTGTCCAAGTTACACTTGAATTGGGTTAGGGTGGAACTCTGCTTCACATGGATGGGGAGCCTGTTCCAGAGATGAGACAGTCTCTAGGATACATACCTGTCTCTCCAGCATGTCCTATTTATATCACAGGCAAGGCTTAAGTTTTTTGAATAGGTAATTTTGGTGTTGTTTGTATTATGGATGTGCAGGAGGTCCATCAGAGTGGGTTCTGTCGATGCCCTGCATGCCAGGCATAGATCTCCTGTCAACAGCCTGTAGGAGACAGAATACAGGGATAGGGACCTGAGGCAGGCTGCATAGCACATTTTACTTATGTTTTGTATTCTTTTAGTGAGGAACCTCTGTGGACATTCCATTTGTTGGATATGCCTATTTAGGTACATAACAAAGTGGGCATTGTACTCAACGATAGGTCTGATGAAGGCTGACTATGGTGGAATAATGACCTCCTTGGACCTAGATGTAATACCTTTGTTTATAAGTTGAGTAACATAGAATGATTTCCTCATTACTATAGACACATGATGGTCAAAGCATAGATTACTGTCTGTGTGTGTCCCTAAGTCCCTGACTATTGGGTCAAATGGGTGACACTTTAGGCATCATTACTTAGCAAAGATTATGGGTTCTGCCTTAAAAAACTACAATAGCTGCAAGTACCAGGTGCCACATGTGCACTTAGCAATGAATGTGGCTTTATGTCTAATGACTGGAATTCCTAAAAAAAATGAACTTGGCTTTAGGCCTAATGACTGGAATTCCTAAAACAATGCACTTGGTTTTAGGTCTAATGAATGGAATTCCAAGAACTGATTTCTACAAGCAAACGAGCTCAGAGATCTTGACAAAGAAGTTATTTTAGTGCAGTATTCTTTGAATGTTCATTTTATTTGAATAAAAACAATGTTTTTCTTTTTTTTTAAACCTCAACAAGCCAAGTGTGAAAACTTTTATTATTTTTGTTTTTGTTTGTCTTTGATTGTTAGCAGATTCAGATAAGTAATAGGAGGATTGTTAATTGCTTGCACTGGGTATTTAATAGGGTTTTAATCAAAAATAATTGAGTTAACCCTCTTTCTTCATATGAATGCCAAACAGCAAGGATATTCATTGCAGCACACTAGCCGAGTTACATCTATTTAGAAGAAAAGGCCATATGTTGCACATTTGGTTGACTGAATCTTCATCTGACGTTTTATCTAATAATATTTTCTTTCTGGTTTACAAGACGTGAGCAAGCAATTGCTAAGAATGTTATTCTTTGTTTATTTATTTATTTGAAATTTGGTAACCAGGAAAGTCTGACTAGGTAGAAGTTTACCCATTTTCAGTGGATCTCTTGGGAGAAAAGCTCCAGAAATTAAAAAAATATATAAACAAATTCTTGAAATATAGATACATTAAGAAGCAAAATTCTAGTGCCAAAAAGTTCACATTAATATTAATATAGTTTGAAAATACATTGTACCGTATATCAATAGGGCAGAGAAGCCACATGTTTCTCTTGGATAAACAAAGAAGGCAAAGGAAAAAAGCAGGTAGCACAGTTTAAGGTATACTAAAAGAAAGGCTAGGACAGTGGGAAGCAGGAAGTTGGGGAAAGTTGGATTAATAGTAAATATTGCAAGACAGATGTGATAGGGATGAGTACTAAGATGGTATAGAGCATGAGCAGATCCAGGAGTTGGTGAGATGTTCTTCTAGGTGAGATTTGAAGGTATAGTAATCAGTCTTGTTGATGCTGGAATACTATTCCAGGTCTTGGCAGCACAGTGTGAACACAAACTAAGACCACTCGACCTTTGAGGTTTATAAACAGATAGAGTTGCTTGTGAGAGGAATGTAAGTCATGAAGTGGGAGATAATGTTGAAGGAGGGAAGAGGTGTTTTGAGAAACAGAGGGATTGTAGACTATTTTCTGTGTTAATAATAGCTGATTAAAAGTAAGCATGTGGGGGAGTTTGAGCCAATTTAGGGTTTTTAGTGAAGAGCAGTGGTGAGATTTGAGGGTTGACCAGTAGCAAATTTAAGTATTTTATTATAACACTGATTGAGTTTCAAGGGAAGAATGAAGATTAGTTAGAACAGGGGAAGCATATAGAATGGATTGTAAGAGATAAGTGGTGGCAAGAGTTACTTTTATGGAGTTGGCGAGGAATCTTTTTAGCTGTATACAACTGCCAAGTTTTTGATAGGTCTTTTGATGTTGCTTTAATATGCGGGTTAAACTTAAGATAGTCAATTGGTACACCTAATAGTTTAGTGATAAACAACATCAATTAAAGTATTGTTAAGTGAAGTAATTGTAAAGTTGAATTTATCAAGGGCAAGTTGTTTAGGAAAGAATAATAGAAGTTTGTTTTTTTTAGGATTCAGTAGGAGCTGATTGTTTTTGAGCCAGTGCTCAATTGAATTGAATGCATCTTGTGTTATATTTTGAAGTTGGGTAAGATTGTTAAAAGAGCAGATTAAAGTAGAGTAGTCAGCATGTTGAATAAGGGGATGCTTGTCTGGAAGAAGCACGAAGATTGTTAATAAAAATGTTGAAGAGGAGTAGACCCAGAATTGAGTCTTGTGGTACCTCAGTTCTTTCTGGTAAATAAGGAGAGAAATTGGAATTCCATTTAACTGATTGATATCTGTTGGAGAGATAACTGGTGAACCATTGTAAGGTAGTTTCGGTTAAGCCAAGAGAGGATAGCTAGGACAAGAGGTTGGGATGTGAGACAGTGTCAAAAGCTTTAGATTGATCCAAAAAATAGAGATGAGACAAAGTTACCTGCATCTCAAGCTTTGTTGACTGTGTCAGTGAAAGATAATAGAGCAATTATAGTACTATATGCAGGTCTGACTCCATGATGGGTTGGAGAAAGAAGTTTATTGTCAAGTACTGAAGAAATTGTTTGTGGAGGAATTTTTTCTAAAATTTTGGAAAGATGAGACATTATAGCAATGGGCCTATAGCTAGATCTATTTGTGGAAATGCCACCTTTGTGGAGAGGAAGGATGAAGAACTTTTCCCACAGGGAGGTGGCATAAGCTTCCTTAATAGATCTGTTAATGAATATAGAAGTTGGGTAGGCTATTGAGTCAGCTGCCATTTTTAGATATTCATTAGGAAGATTATCAGCAGAAAGTGAACAAAGTTTGAGTTTGCTCTGTAGGAACTTAATAAAGGATGTAGGGACTGGTTGTAGGGAAAACAGAGAGAGGCAGGCAAAAGGAGGATGAGAGAAAGTAGCAGGTGTGGCTGAGAAATTGATGGCAATGGAAGCTATGCTATTGATGAAATAAGAGTTAAACTGACATGCTATATCAGAAGAGGTACAGTCAGTGGATGGTTGTGCAGAATAATTAATTCCAGGGTGTAAAATTTTATTAATTAATTGCCAAGATTTCTTTGGACTAGTTTTATGTTGATTTTCTGGATTTAAGTAGAATTGTTTTTACTTTTGCAATGCCAAGAGACACAAAGTAGTGATGAAAGGAATGCTGCATGTTTATGTCTGTGCTGGAGAGTTAATTGGGTGCCATTTAAAGGTGGTAGAGTCATTCCTTTTTGTTAGCATAAAGGGTTAAACATAAAGAATAAAATTATGTTGCAGAGTTCCTGAAACAGACTGATATGATGAACAGAGCTACAAAAATATATCAGAGATACATGTTTTACTGCAGAGTTTACTAGCCAAATATTGAATCGGTTTATTTTTTAGAAGTCAGATGGGGAATTAATGACAACTCCATGTTTGTAGACATCTATAAATTTGGTCAGCCACATGCCCTTGATATAAGACTTGAAGTAAATACCAAAGAGAAGCGGTCCCAGAACTAATCTGTGAGGGACACTGCTGGTAACTACTCTTTTCAAAAATTGGGTTCTGTCTACTAGCATGTTTGATATCCAGTGGATGATACAGGGCTTTATATTTAGATTGATTGTTGATAATGCCGCAATGCATGACAGTATCAAAGGCCTTGGTCAGGTCCAGGTAGACAGTGTGTACAGATGTGCCTGAGTCTAATGCATCAGTGATTTGCTCAAAGAAGCTCACCAAGTTCAGAAGGTAGGATCTGTCTATAACAGGCTCAGATTGGCTTGGGTACAGGGCTTCTAGATTGTCATTCTGTAATGCTGCTTTCCATTGCTTTGTAGATAGGCTTAAATATCTATAGAATCCTGGATTAGTAGTGGACCCCCCCCTGTGGTGAAGGACGACTGCTGCAGTTTCTACATTCCTCTGGCAAGAATCCAGTGGAGAGGCTGAGCTTGAATAGGCTTGGTAGCGAATCTTCCTGACAGTGTTAGTTGCTGACAAGAGGACAGCCTGGAGCATTATCAGGACCCATGCAGATAGTAATTTTGGCCTTGGAGATAGCATTCAGCACCTGCCTGCTGGTGATCAGATTGGGATGGTGTGTGTGCTAATAAGTTGGAGAAAGTTAGGGGGGAGATAAGGAGTAAAGTTAGAGCAGAATTTGCCCACTGATAGGTTGGCTATGTCCACAGTGGATGAATAAATGTTGTTTTTGTGTAGTAACACTGGGCATTACAGCTATGGTTTTTGACATGAAGATAACTTTGTTGTTGTCCTCAGCAGAGGTGACAATTCAATTCATAGTTACTTTCCAGGCATTGATTTTGTTTCTGAATCTTTTTTTGATCTTTTTGAGTTCATTTCTAGATGATGGGTATTAAGTTTGCTTTTACGGGGTATGCATGTCTTCATATTATTGTATTGCTTGTTTATACTATATTTTCACCATAGGGTTTTATGCACAAATTTGGCATTTTATTTATGTCTTATGGGG
>NC_056745.1:809830902-809848402 GCF_019279795.1 Protopterus annectens
GTCCATGTAGGACATATTGTTTAGGCCTTATATCTTTTTAGTAAGGTATCTCTGTGGGTATTCCAGTTGTTGCATGTGTCTGGACAGATACATGCCAAAGGGGGCAATATACTCAATGACTGGCCTAATGGGCTGAGTGAAGGGGAACAATGACATCTCTAGATCTGGACACTATCCCTTTGTTTATAAGTTGTGCAATATAGAAGGACTTTTTATGACCATGGACACATGTTGGTTGAAAGTTAGGTCACTGCCCACATAAGTTCTCATATCACAAACAACTGGGCTGACGTTTTGGGGCATATTGTCAATGTTGTATTTTCCCAGGGCAGTGACTTTCCAAAGGATACAGTATTACACTTTTTAACATTTAGTTTCAGTCCATGATCTTGGCACCAGTTATTTATTAGGGACAAGCCTTCCTGCAGGACTGCTATGTCATTTGGGGATTCAATGACTACTCCTAGCTTGTAGTCATCTGCAAACTTAGTCAGCCAGAGCCCTTTGGTAATGACTTTTATTTCAGGGAAGTAGATGCCAAAGAGGAGAGGTCCAAGTATAGAACCCTGGGGAGACTCCACTGGTGACTGGTCTCTTCACGAAGGTAACTTCCCTGATTTTGATTTCCTACATCCCATCTTTGAGCCATTTGGTAATCCTGTGGGTGACATCGGGTGACATTCATTCAGCAAGGTATCAGTATGAACTCTAAAAAGATACAGGCTGGGTTCTTTGGTACTCTAAAGAGGCGCAGCATGGTACTGTCACTCTGTTTCATCTCTAACTCCTTTTTATTGAAATCCTGGGGACAGCCAATCAGTTAAATTATCTAGAAGAATAGTTGGACCCTTGCCATTCTATAGCCACACATTTCAAAACAAAGTATGTGCCACAAAATATCCAAACCACTGAGCAAGTAAACTGAAATTTCAGTAAGAAAGGTTGTTTTTATACTGTTTCTGGAGTATATTATATGTCACTGCAGTGTAGTGACTTACTATCAGAAATGGCTGACCCCATGGAATTAAATCTGCATTCTGATAATCATCTCATTTGGAACTATTAAGAAAGGTCCGATTGTTCCCAATCATACACAAAGCTACATCACTTACCTTCACATTAATATACTAACTATACAGTCCAGCCTTATCTAAGTACTCTGATCTTTAAAACCTATACATTATCCCTGCATTTCTCCACTTTCTACCTGTCTAGTTATTCTGCAGTATTCATGAAAATGTAGAAAAAAGACATTCTCCATGTTCTTTTCCAGCACACAGAATATATTGCCATTCACTATTAATAAGATACTCAGTTTTGGAAAGTTTAGCTGCATCCTAAAGATTCCAGTTAGCTAATGAGTGAAAAGGCTTCTTTGACTTTGCGGTACCATTGGTGATCTCTCAGACAGATACTGTTGCTGTTGCCTTTCTGCCTAAAGCAATCCCTTTTACTTGCTACTTGTGATAACATGAGCCTTGGTTCATTTGATGATATTTTTTTTTTCATTTATAGTAGCTCAAATTAGTTTTTTATTTCCTTTAATGTGCATTATGCTTGCTTTTTCATTTATTATCTTGTTTATTTTCTATAAAAGTAATTTGTACTGTTGTAATCAGTTGCAAATTAACAAAAATGTCCCATGTGGTCCTGTCTACCCACTTCTAGAAATGAGCATGAATAAATGAATAAGTATGATCTGCAGCTTATGTCGAAGGTATAGAGATTAGCTCGCAAAATGGGCCAAGAGCTCATTATCCACAGAACCATTTCTAGACCATGGCAAGCAGGCCAGTGACCATAGGCTCTGGAATCACACACACACACACACACACACACACACACACACACACACACACACACACACACACACACACGCGCGCGCGCGCGCGTGCAAGTAGCAAGATAACCAGACTGTCTAGAAATGGTCATGTTTATCTGTATGTTAAACTGGTGCTTCTGTGTAACATTTTTTCACCCACTGATAAGGCAGGGTGGCACTTTCATCAAAATGCCATTCCAGTAACTTGGAAGAACCTCATCTGGTATGCATGTCATTAGCTTATGCAATTAGATGTAACTGTTTAGAGGCTAGTTTAAGAGCTTACATTACAAAGGCAATTCAACAGGGTAAGTTGAAGTTACTTCTGAGTTAATGGTTACATCTTCCTTGATTAAAAGGTTTAGAATATTTACATAGTATAGACAGGTTATTAGTAACCATGTTTATTGTGAGGAAACTTATCTTATTAATGTGGTGCATGTGCAGAGAAAACAGAAAAGAAGTAGTGAGTAATTACTGCCAATGAATATTCCTTCTCAGTTAACTCAATATAAGGATTTTGTGTTAGGCAATCAGTGATAATTACACTAAACTGGACAGTTATATTTTATAATATAGCTAACATGTATGGTCTAAATGTAGATACCTTTCCATTTTATATAACATAGTATTTAATTTACCAACGGCAGAAGATTAAAATCACTTTTTTCTAGGTGCTTTTCCCCATCTGTCTCAAACCATCAAGCTCTCCCCCACCAATTTTACGCCCATTCATTCTTTAGCAGTGGAGAATCACCAGAACCAGCAGACTGAGAGGCATACAGAAAGGCCATCATTCAGGCAGACATCAAGAAGCTTCTCTCAAAGCATCCTGCAATGAGAAAATTTGTGTTAGGTCCCTAATAATACCCTTGGCCAGGGGGAGGGTAGCCTGTTTCAGCTCAGGGACGCATGGTGATCTCTCCCCGCAGTTTCATGCTCCTGTGTACTTGTTAATGAGGGCTACCAACAAGGTGACAGATTGGTGGGCTGGAAACCTACCATAGGATACCTAAATGCTTTCCTTTCTCCACGGGATTGTGGTTATGTGCACCTTGTTCCAATCCACTGACCCTCTCTGGATGGGCAAACCTAACTTCCCTTGTTAGTACTGCTAAATAACCAAGCCAGTAACTGAACTGAAGGCTCCTTCATCACAGTCAGAGGTTTATTCCTCTACACAACTAGTGCTGGTAGCAGAAAATGAAATCATAATAGAAGTCGATTTCAGCTACATTATGTTGTGTTATGTTATATATAATATACAATATGACATTTAATAATCAATAAAGAGACACATAATTACATAACTCAGATGTTATTAGCAGTTTCAAGTGAGTTAGGTCTTACACAAAGAGAGATGAAATGTTTTATTCCAAATAATAAGGGGCCTGTTCTAGGTTTATTTATTTATTTATTTTTTTTTGCATTTGCTTACTAGGATGGTTCAACTGGGCCTAAAAGACCATTTTCAGCAGTGGCCTGGGGGAAAGCTCCACAAAAGAAAGTATAGACAATTTACAAACAGACATTTATCATAGATTTTTTTAAAATTTAAAAAAAATATTCAGTCTGATGAAAAATGCAGTACAATAAAAATTGTATTAGAATATTGCAAAACAATGTTCGGAGGAAAAAAAAGACAAAAAAGTTTAGTGTCGGAGTTCTTAAAAAAGAGTGTAAGAGAACTAGAGATCTAAAGTTAGGTTAGTCCAGTGCTGAACATGAATATGTTATTTGGATGATATGTTGCCAGGATTATATAGCATTGTGACATTGTGGCAAAAGATGGGCAAAATCATGCCCATTATGTTAAAGCTCAAGAAACATGATGGGAAGCAGGTTAAAACAAGGAAGCTAACCTTGTCACTCCTTAACAGTGAGGACATGTATACTGAAATAGAGGATATCCTAACCCATTGGGGAAGGGGTTAAAGATACCATTCCAGCAAACTAATCAGCTAATGGAATCCAACAAGAATGGATTAAATAGGTCTATATTAGTTCTGATAAGAGCAGATAAAAAAGGTGTGGCAAGAAAATCTCAAGTATGTCCTCCAGACAGTAAAAGGTAAGACAATGGTAGATAGTTTGCTGTAGTTTACTAGGAAGAGAAACCAACAATAAAAGAGGTGATAACAGAATTATCTGTAACAGAAGAAGAAGAAGAAGAGCTTAGGTTCTTAAACCAAACCTACTAAGTAAGTAGAAAATAGTAGGGTTGTTACTTACATTGAGGCAAGAAAACAGTAAGTTTACAGAACATTCTATCAAGCCTTGTTAAATAAGATGAAAATTTCAATCTGCTGAAATAGTGAAGAAACTCGGGATCTTCATGTTTGCTTATGTAAAGAATATAAGACTGTGGGC
This sequence comes from Protopterus annectens, assembly GCF_019279795.1. Lineage (NCBI taxonomy): Eukaryota > Metazoa > Chordata > Ceratodontiformes > Protopteridae > Protopterus > Protopterus annectens. The sequence continues at coordinate 809,835,095 of NC_056745.1, forward strand.
CAGTATGTATGAGATGCAGTACTCACATTGTATATCCAAACAACTACTTTTCCTAGCCTGACAGAGGAGAAGATGGTGTGTTTTGAGTCACAAGGTATACCTTCTGAGATGAGGAGTCTTCCATTTGTAATTATAGACAGGAAAATGCTGAGCTCAAATGGACTATCTTGGAGGTTTATAAGACTTTTAGCAGCTAGGTGTTCCCAAAGCCATTGTAAGTCGTGAATGAGGATAGATGGAAGAGAGGTGGTCTTACCTTAGTGATGATAGGAAACCATTGTCTCTGACATCCTTAAACCAGATGGAGGTACTTGTACAAGACATAGAACAGTTTCCCTGATCTCAGAGTAAATACCAAACTTTTACTAAGATAATAGCATCTGTGACAAATGGTATTCTGCTTAACATAATATCAGAAGAGTAAGTAGAGTTTATCCATCGTAGTCACTGTGAAATCCGAAATGCTGCCAGCTCAGCTAGCTGGAACTTTGTAAATAATTATATGTCACTTAAAAATATTAATATGATTTATATAGAAATGTGACACTGCCAGCCCAGCTATCTGGAATTTTGTAACTAATCATATGTCATTGGCGCATATCAATATGATCCATAGGCTTGTCTTACAAATGTAAGAGAACTATATGTTATGTGTGCATTAAACTGCTGGTGCAGAAGTGTGTGTTAAACTGTATGTTATGTGCTGAGTTTCAAGAATGTAACAGCAGTGTACCCTACTGAAAAAGAACAGAGTTAACTTGCAAACTCTAAAAAAATAAGTGAATTGTTTATGATGGTGTTTATTTTAGCTAGGAGATAGAATGTCTGCAGCTGGAAATTCTTTCTATTGTCTGGAAACAGAAAAAAATTACAGGTTTCAAAGGTAAAAGTGTGTAATTGTTTTACAACTTTCATTTCAGGCAAACTTCTGAGAGATAAGTATTTTTGACACGTAGGTGCTAAATTTTAAGTTTCTGTTAGCCTGGGAACTGAAGGTAGAGGTGACAAAGAATTATGTAATCTGAGATAACCCAGCAGAAATGTTTGATATTAATCTAAGAACTATCTCAGAGAGTGAGTCAGTGCATTTTGTATTTGTCTTTGAATCTGACAACATCCTCTCATCAGCACTTGTCTTGCACTCTAAGTAAGTCATTTTGGGCATAGTATCTCTTAGATATAGATAGGAATACAGTAAAGATTAGTTTAGATGTTTTCTGTATTTATTTGAGACTGTCCTGCAATGTTGTTTTAAAGTATTTTCTGTGATTCTGAACTCTGTTGTCACTGTGTTGAGTTATTGAGTATTGTCTTGTGCTTTTATTATTTATTATTAGATATATTTAAACCTTTTAAATGTGGCTGGTTTGTTTAGAGATTTTTAAGCTCTTAAAGTACTTGCATATGTATTTGGTGACACTGTATAGGCCACTCCTAAATAGCCTTAAAAGTCTTGGTCACACTTACCATTTGGATAATAGTAACATTACACAGTAGAATTGGTCACCCTTTGGGAAGGGCCTTATAGTAGCTGATAAGAGTTATTAGTGGCAGCTGGTACTACTTTATACTCTGGGCAGCAGGGGCATAGCTAGTGAACCTGTGCCAGCCTTCCCCAGGAGTGTCTGTGTGTTTATATATGAATCAAATCTCAAAGTATGTGTGTCAGCTATTTGGGCAGGGACACAAAGCACTGGTTGGACAGAGAGGGTGCTGGAGGTTTTGGCTTGACCACTCGGCTGAGAGCTTAACTCTATAGCTGTGTCAGTGGGGAGTCTTACTGGGGATCTGGAGAGAGAGAGGGAGAAACCAGCCCCAGACTGACTGTGATCTATGTGTGCTCTTAAGGGAATTGTACTTTACGGTGTGTGTGTGTACTTGTTATCCTCCCAGTGTGCATGTCCCTCACTGGTGTTAGTGGTGAGGATTGAGGCTCCTTGATTACTGGGCCAGTGCAGGGGTGTCACAGTCACTAATGACTGGCAGATGACAATCAATTAACAAAATTTACTGTAATGAAAGTTCCAAGAAACCACAAGTCATGATTCCATTGGATGCTAAAAACATCTTTGACCATGCAGTGGCATTAATATATTTTAACTTTGGACCAAGTAAAGGGGAGTAGCTACCCTAGGAGTAGGAGGAGTATGAGTATTTTGGAATTTTGTTCACAAAGTTAATGAGATCAAGATACTGACTAGTGGTTGGGTGCAGAAAGGACAGTACTGCAGACACTGTGAAAGACAGTAGTAGTAAAGACTTACTAGCCAGTCTATTTCCCATCCTTTCTTCTGGTCATATGTTTTGTTAATGACTGAAAGACTAAGATTACAAATACAAATTACAGAAATTATCATCTTTTGTAGGGTAGCTGACTTCACTTCAAATGACAGAGTGAGGAACTTGGCACTGGCAATTTGTGAGGATCTTGGAGAACAGCCAGTGCTGCTCTGGATGGAGAGCAGTCAGTTTAGGTGGTTTTGGCATCTAATAAATTACCCACTGAGAATCTCTCAAGGGGGTCTATCAAGCCAGTGCCTACTGACAGAATGCCAAACAGTAAACCAAGAACATATGAGAGGGGTTATACTTTTTACTTTCTTGGGAATGCCTGGATATCAGACAGTACAAACTGGAGACTATTCCTGCTGACAGAAAAATCTAGTCTATATACTCGCTTAGCTACTACCACAAGCCTTGCCAGTACAAATAGGGAGGAAAATAAATGAATGTATGCATGGATGGATATACAGAATGATGAATCGATTAGTGACTTTAGACCAGTTTTGCATTATCTGGAGTAAAAAGCTGTATGACAGACAAGTGGCAACAGTGAAGATTAAGGGAACCTAATCTGACTAACATTAAAATATGCATAAAGCAGGAGTTCCCCTTCTCTGCCACTTTTTTTCTGTTGAGTAGAATCACTTTTGGAACAAATTTTGATGCATCCAGAGCTAGAAAGGATCAAGCTAGGGTTATGGAAACATGACAATTCTGATTTATTTTGGTGACTTATTATTCTGGACTGCAGATCCTAAAAAAGATCACCTTCTCTTGAAGAGCATGTCTAAGATAGAGTTGAACATCCTTATCTATCTCCCCATTCTGTAGGTAAGATGGCTGTGCTTGCAGTATGCTCTAGGGCAGTGGGGAGGTATACACTTTGTAACTAGACAGACTGGACAAAACATGAACCAATAACTCCTATCTACATATGTTAAAGCTGACCCCATATGGGAATGGGACACTGTATTCACACACATAGTGCATAAAGGCATGTATGCACTCTACCCTCTATGTATTGTACACTATTGTTCAGGATCATGAGTCATAGATCTGGATCATGTTCCTTAATGGCAATGTACAAATGTCTCTAGTTTTATATGAATTGTGTACAAGAGCACATTGTATACTATGCTATACAATGCACTCCAATGCTTAATTCATTTCTTTTTCATTCCACAGCCCATTAGATGCTTCAATTCATTTTCTGAATGTTACTTGAACTTTGAATTTGAGAGAACATTGTTTTGAAAGTACTTTATTTAGGAAAAACATGTTTATTAACAGTTACTGATACTTTAATAGTATTCACTCTATCAACATGAAAAAGAACATACAGAGAGGGCAAATATCATAATCTATAGACTTGTCTCAAGGAATGATTTATTTTATGATGAAGTGGATATTAACAATAACATGTTTATTGGCTAGCTAGGGACATTATTGGAAACAACTTGGCAGATAAGTGGAAAGTATTGCTTGATAATACAGAAATTGACAATATTTTAGGAAATCAACCTCATTTTTTATATAAAAATCAAACACTGATAAAGTTAATGGCACCTACAGATGTGGTAACTGTACTGTTGTCAGGTTTATTTACAAAGAACCTTATGTTGCATTAACACATGCTGATAAAACTACTGTAGAAAACCATAATTTCATATGTAACTCACAATTAGTGCATGTGTGTTTGTGTGTGTACGTGTGTGTGTTACACACACACACACACACACACACACACACACACACACACACACACACACACATATATATATATATGTGTGTGTGTGTGTGTGTGTGTGTGTGTGTGTGTGTGTGTGTGTGTGTGTGTGTGTGTGTGTGTATATATATTGCTCTTTGCTTATTTTGTCCTGCAGTTTTTATAGGTATTAACAATAGACAAAGCTCAAACAGAATTAAAGAACATGTATGATATAAAAGGTAAAAATGAGAACAACACGCTTTTTAAACATACTAAATTGTTACTTTCATGTAAGAACTTTTTTTTGTGTGCTGGCTCATGAGTACTTGGATATTGGGGTAAAGATTTTAAGATCAAACTGAAAGGAGGTAAACTTACTGACAACTTCATTTGCAGGATGATAAATTTAAAGGTCTTGAATCAATTAACATTACATATTTTTTTAAATAGAAGTTTAAAAAACATTAATTATTTTAATAAATACTTTACATGGTATTCAGTGTGATGCTTATACTGACAACTTCATTTGCAGGCTGATAAATGTACAGGCCTTAAATTAATCAATTAACATTAAATAATTTTTAAGTAGAAGTTTAAAAAAACATTAATTATTTTAATAAATACTTTACATGGTATTTAGTGTGATGCTTATACTATTCACTAACAGTGTCATGATTTTCAGTCATATAATTTTAGTTATGATTTTATTTTGCAATTTAAACTGACAGTTCCACTGTGATTGTTTTCTGATGAAGTCTTATGTATAGGGTAGTGGACGAAAGCACTAAAGTATGTTAAATTGCTTCAGTTAATACTCTACATTTGTTGTTTGTTTTTTAGTTTTAGTTTTTGTTACACCTTGTGTCAGCAGTGTTGTTTGGTTTTAGGCTTTAATTGTCATGATCTTATTTAATGGGTCATTTATAAACAATTATTGTTTAACTTCTTTAAAACAAAAATAATGCTTTTTGGTACTAGGCAAAAGCTCATTTCTATCTGCAGACCGCTACAAATTCTCAGCCATCTGAATGATATACTTGAAAGCATCACTGCATTCAAATACCTAGGAATTTGGTTGGACCCATTCCAAAGTTTCCATCTCCATTTGAACTACACACATAATAAAATCAACTTTCTCCTGTTCTGGGCTAATAGGATCTCACCTTTTCTTCCCAGACACTGTAGGAATATCATAAGCAAAGGGAACTTACTAGCTCAGTTAGAATATTGTTGCCGTTTGATTGCCTCAGTGTCTCTCTACTAGAAATGCATCCACCATTCAAACCATCTCAAATGCCATATACAAATTCATCATTCTCTCCCCAAGAAATGACCAGCACTGAAAAACCATTGAAGAACTAACTGGCTACCTATGAAACTATCTGCTGACTTTCTACTTACCTCTCAGCTGCCTAAAATTATTAAGAATGAGACATTCCCCCACTAGCCTCCAGACGATTCAGAGACACACTACCATACAACCTTGGAAGTCTTAACCATTCAGGTCATCTCCTCCAAACCCCTTCAACTAAGCTTCATTGTAGAAACCATTCTTCTCAGTCCTTGGTTCCAAAGTTGGGAATCTATCCCTTCTTTTCTAAAAAATAATTACTCTTACCCCATTTTCCAATTGAACTAGTAGCACATTAAAAGAGTCTGTGAAAATAAATCTACTCTCTTTCTGGTCATTTAACTTAATGTCTTTCTAACCTACTTTCCTCTGTATAGATTGCACTGACTCTGCTTTTCATTGTAATTGTTTTAATTGTTTCAGCATGCCAGTTCTGATGTTCGCTGTGTATATAATGCATGCATATACTGTGTTTTGTCAGTCACTCTGTATATAATGTAATTTATCTGTGGTCTTTATACCCTCAGGCCAGTTCTGGCATTCACTTTATGTATAATGCATGTATATATTGCATTTTGTCATTCACTCTGAATATAATGTCATGTGTATATTGTGTTTAACTTGGGCTGAGATTGAAATAGGTCCAGTGGGATCAGTGCTCAACTCTGGTTAACAAATTCAAATTAAATAAAATAAAAATAAATAAAAATAGGTATCTGCATGCAAGAATACAGAAGTAAACAGTGGTATATGACTGTTCCCTATAAAGCTTTTTACATTGATTTTGTATATGACTGACTAGGACTGCATAGTTCAGAACTTGTCAAAAGCTCTTTCTTTGAAAATCATTTTACTGAAAACATAGTCAAAAGCCTATTGTATTGAAAGTACCAAAATCAAAAACTGAAACAATGATTTTATCTGTACCCCACATCTCTATTTCTGCTAAGTCTGAGATCACACAACAAAGTAAAGGGAATCTTTCTTAGCTGCAATGTTATACAGTTTCACTTAAACATTGTCCATCATCCCTTTACAGAAAAACAAACCCTCCATTCCATTTTACCCCCAGTGTCCCCCAGACTGTACAGAAAACAGTGAAGGTAACAAGATATTTCCTTATCAGAACTATCACATCCACCATGATAACTAAAGAAGCCATTTGCTGAAACACATGCAAAGAACTGGCATTTAATAAAAGGGCAATCGACTGATTTTAGTGAACCCACATACGTTATAATGCGAGAAGATTGGATAGTGGAAATGTGATACAAAATCAAACTGCTAATGCAAATAATGAGTTTAAATTCAAACTTTATACATATGTGGGTACGTTAATGTACTTAGGTTGATGGCAGCAGGACACATGGAGTCTGTATGGGTTTATTGCTTAGTAATCTAGCATGATTTAGTGTCTAGTGAGAATGGTATTTCTTAGTGGTTAATCCTATGAGTGTTTTTTAAGTATGCTGTCGCATGTTGTTCCAATATACTATCATATTCTCCCTGAGTAGCTAAAGTCATTACTTGCACACTGTTGTTTCCTATCATATACTAAGGTCATCCATGGATGTAAACATTTAAGCTATTATGATAGATTAAAATACCTAAACTTGTAGGGTTTGTCATATAGGTATTCAAGAAGAGATCTTATTCTGTAGATCTTATTTGGGTATATCAGGCATTAAGAGACAGCTACCTCTGGGAATGTTTGGTATTATCAAACAGTAGCAGAGAATCATCAGACAACTATCTAGAAGATTATATAGGAATGAAAGAAGTACTAATTTCTTCCCTGTGAGAGTAGCTGTTGCATTGAATAACTACCAAGTAATATTAAAGCAAGTACTAGTTTACATAGTTTTACAAACAACTTGGACAGTTAAGTACATATGTTCATAGGTTGTTTACTAGGCTAGTGACCACAAGGGCCTTTTTAAGCCTAATCATGCATTCCAACTGTCTGACAAGTTCTGATAAACTTGATAAGAGTAAGCAGGGGCTTGGGAGATGAAACATGTACAAACAGGGGCCTGGGAGATGTACCATTTACAGGCTGCCTGTGTCCATTAGAGACATAGGTGCTATACCAGGGATGAATTTCCTGTTCTCTATCCAATTGTCTAAGATACACTTGAATTGGGGAGGCTGTTCCAGAGAAGGGGTATTCTGAGGGATACATACATGTCTTTCCAGCACATTCGATTTATATCATAGGCAAGGTTTAAGTCTTTAGAATGGGCAATTCTGGTGGTGTTTGTTTTGTGGATATGCAGGGGGGTCTGTCAGGGTGTGGTCTGACAATGGGTTGTATGCCAGGCCTACATCACCCCTCAACAGCCTGTAGGAGACAGAATACAGGGATATGGCCTTGAGGACATGTTATTTACACCCTGTATTATTTTAGAGATGAACTTCTGTGGACATTCCAGTTGTCGGATATGCCTTATTAGGTATATACCAAAGGGAGCATTGTACTCAGTGATAGGTCTGATAAATGCCGGATATAGTGGAACAATAACATCCTTAGACCTAGATGCCATACCTTTGTTTATAAGTTGCACAACATAGAATGATTTCCTCACTATTGTAGACACTTGATGGTCAAAGGCTAGATTACTGTCTATGTGTGTCCCCAATTCCCTTACTAGCAATTTTGCCTCATATGTTTGGTCTATTTCTCATACAGTTGTGGTTTTCTGGAAAATCACTGACAAATTATTGAGGGTCTAAGTCAGAAAATAATGACAGATATTTGAGTTTCAGATTTCATACCCATCAGAAAATTCAGGCTAATGCTAAACCTGTTACTCTATCAACTTTCTACATTTGTAAGAGCAATATTTAAAATTTTTCCTTATTTCTTCTCCTTTGTCCCCCCATTATTTATGTCTTTGTTCCGATTTCTTACTCTAAGAGCTTGAGAGCTATGCTACTGGGTCGACTCTTAGAGGTGTGTTGCCAATATGATAGTTAATAGGGGTATGACTTCCTGAAGGATACAGTTATGCATTTCTTGGCATTTCGTTTTAGTCCATGGCTCTGATGCCAGTTATTTGTCAGTGTCAGCCCTTCCTGGAGAACATTTGTATCAGTGGGGTATTATATGGCTGCTCTTAATTTGCAATCATCTGCAAATTTAGTCAGCCAGATGCTATTGAAACTGACCTTGAATTCAGAGAAGTTAATGCAAAAAGGAGTGGTCTCAGGTCTGATCCCTGACGGACTCTGCTTGTGACTGGCATCTTTGTAGAGGTGGACTCCCTAATTTTGACTTCCTATGTCTTGTCTGTGAGCCAGTTGACTATCTAATGGAAGGGATAAGGGTCTGTACCTAAGTTTGTCAACAAATGCCCAAATGGGATATTATGTCAAATGCCTTGTGGAGGTCAAGGAAGGTAGTGTGAACCATTTTGTCTTCATCCTTGCTTTGGTGACCTTCTCAAACAAGTCTACCAGGTTGAATAGGCATGACCTGCCCTAGATAAAACCAAACTTGGTTGAGTTCAGTGTCTGGAGGGTTACTATGTCATTATTGATCATTTCCATGGCTTTGCATATCAGACTAGTGAGACTTATGAGTGTGTAGTTTCTGGGATCTGTAGATGGCCTACCTTTTTGCAGAGGGATGAATTTGATGTTGTCCATTTGTGAGACATGAAGCTTGTTTGGAGTCTGTAATTAAATATCAGTTCCAGAGATGGCCTGATAAGCCATGTTTCATGCTATTTAGAAGGCAGCTTAGGATATTGTCTGGGCCCAATGATGCAGCATTCTTGGCCTTAGAGAGAGCATTAAGGACCTGTTCTTTAGTTATAGCAGGTGGAGTGATATTTGATGGTATTTCCTGAGGGAAGGTTGAGGGGGAGATAGGGGGAAATTTGGAGCTGAATTTGTCAGCCAGTAGGTTTACTATATTTTCTAGCTCAGTATAGGTGGCTCCTTTACCAAAGAGCTATGCATGCAGTTGTGTATTGCCTTTGAGATTGCCGACATAACAAAATAATGCTTTGTCATTGTCTTTTGCCTGGGAGGCCAAATTTACCTCAAATTTGGCTTTGGTAGACATTATTTGTCCTCTGAGTTGTTTGTTTAGTTTGATGGCAGTACTTTTATCCTGCTGGGTGCTGCACCTCCTAATTTTTGCCATGATTTTCTTTCTTCTGTTATACAGCCTACTGATGTTGTGATTCTACCAGGGTGGCTTGTTTTTTTAATTAGTTTTGTACTTCTTCCTGGTGGGTGCAGCTGCCTCTATGCAGCTATTAACATGCTTGCAGAGGGTTTCTGTGAACTGTATTGCATAGGCAGCAGTGTTCACTGGGTTTATGGGGGCTTGAAATTTTGCCAGGTTATCACTTAATAGTAGGGAATTAGCCTTAGAGTAGTTCCTGAATATTCCAGGGTTAGTTGAGGTTCTCATGTTTTATTTTTACTTCAAAGGAGACTATTCTGTGGTCTGATCTTGCCAGAGAAGACATTACATCAGGGGATTTACAGCACTGTCAATAGTGAGGACCACATCCAGTACACTTGCATCCCAAGTTGGTATATTCACAGTCTGGACCAGGGAGTTTATGTTTACAAAATTCAGGAATCTCTGTGCCTGTACATTTGGTGTCATATATGATTCCCAGTTAATAGCCGGGTAATTAAAGGTGTCCATGAATATGGCACTGGGCTAGATGGTGAATGTTTCCAGTAAGTTTAAATACATGTTATGGGTTTCCTGGGTCCTCAAGGGGGACCTATAGCTTGCAAGTGAATGGTATGAGATTTTACCTCTGGTGATTTGAATATGGTGAAGCTCAAGTGCATTGTCCTGTTTAATCATCAATAATGATGACACCTCGCATTGAGCAGTAACACCTTTAGATTTTGTTGTTTTTTATTTGCTATGTCGGAATTACTTTCAGTTTGGCATTGCATAAAAAAGGGCACTATGAGGGAGGACAATGTTTTAGTTAATATTCAAAAGCCTAAAGGGAGAGAGGTGCAGACCATCCCTGGCATAGCAATGTAGTCTGTTGACCATTTCCTTCCATGCTGACAAATATTGCACCCCCCCCCCAGAATGACACCAAAAACTCAATTATTAAAGTCAGTCATCTTCTGTTTGTATTGTGTCATCATCCTTGGAGAAGGTAGAATGCTATTCTGTGCCAGCCTAGGACACATATTCCGAGAGTTCCATGACATCTCTCTTCATTTAGTCTTGGGAACTATGTCTCATGTCATTTATACCCACATGAACTATGACTGAGTCATACTGGTACTTATAGTTCAAAGATCTGAGTGCGTGCATAATGTGGCAGATCCTGACCCCTAATATGATTTTCTCTTTACTCAGCATGGTGAAAGGAACATCAGTATCTCTCACAATGGAGTCTCCAATGACCAGAATGTTGGATTGTGTGGTGGCTTGCCTTATGGGCTTAAACGTGTAGGCTCCATGAGATGTGGCTGGGGTGTTGATGTAGATGTTGTTTTGAAAGAGTGCATTCCGGGCTGCTGAGGGTATTTGTTATGTGTACTTCATCTAGGAGGTCTTTGGAGTTTAAAGGTTACATTTAAGTGCCTCAACATATGTGAATCTATGAGTCTGCTTTGATTTGTGTGTGATAGTTGCAGCATATCATCTACTGACAACCTGATTTACTTTAGTAGTGCTTTTATATGAAAGCTTTCCCTCCAGTGACATTGTGTAAATACATCTTGCACATACCATATCAGTTTGTTTGAGAATTAACTGGTTGTCAGTAAACATGAGGCGATTTCTACTTTGCCTCAAGATGTCCATATCCACAAAGCTAGTAACGGAGATAGTGTAAAATTCATATCCTTCCCAGCAGACCTTTTTCATTGATTAGATGGTAGGAGTGATAATATAAAGTAATGTCAGTCGTATCTGGTTTGCAAATCTGTGGGGCAATGCCAATTACCTTTTGTGCAACTAGGTATTGATGAAATTTCAAGAGTGCTTTACCAGGAAAAATGTCAACTCAAGGTGTCTTTGTCTAAACAGGGCACTGCCAAACACATTAGGGGAAAATAATAAGTAGACCCTAATGATTTATGGATGAAGTATTTATGCAGATATTATTAAGTTAAATTAGACAGCAGCAAATCATGCAGTACTTACTGAAAAGAAAGAATTAGCTTTGTCAAGAATGATGAAAAGATTAGATTCAGCTGAATGGCTTCTAGCTGGCTACTAGTAGTGCTAGTCTCACCATAGCTTCATGCTGCTGGAACACAATGTTTCTTTGCTTCTTCTCTCACTAGAAGCAAAGCAGTAGCACCAATCCCAAGATAAAAAGCAGGCCTCAGACTCTTTGGTGATCAACAGTCTTGTCCCAGATGATGCAAGGGTCTGTAGGCTTGATGTAGCATGGCAGAGTCTGATTGAGATTTTCCAGTAAAGCCTTGAAATGCTTTATTTTACCCCTTAAATAAAAGGTTTAGTGCCTTGCTCCACTCTCAGTTCTCAGGTGATTAACCTTAATTGACCTGTTCTAATTTCTGTGTGACTCACAAGAGACATAGTTGTGGTCTCTTTCCTAGTTTAAATATGCAATTAAAAGCAGAATATGAGTTAAACACAATGTAATGAAAATAAATTACAAGATACAAAATAGAAGAATGAAATGAAGCAATGCAAAGTATAAGAAAGCAAATACAAACTAACCTTTTCCTCATACCAAGCTGTGGCATAATCTAAGTGAGCTTTTTCAGTACTATATGAATGAATGATCAGGTTAGATGGACATTATTGCATGTGCATGAAATATTTGTATGCATGTATATATGCATGTATTATTGTTGGAGACTTCTGCTGTGCATAAGCCAAATTCCATTATGCAACCATAGTTAGTTAAGCTTCCAGGATTCCCAGTCTTATAACTGCAGGCAATTCTGGGTAATTTCTAAAGGCAGAGAAAGTGGGCTAACGATAAAAACAGTTTGATTATATGAGCAACAGAAATGTAAAGGATATCGCTCTCAACCTTTTAGCACAAGAAATCTAGACAGAGCTAAAACTAATGGGAGGACAAAGGCCCAAAAAATAGGGACAGATTTTAAATATTACTCATAAACTTAGAAAATCACTTGAATAACAGGTTTTGCATCAACATGCATTTCTGAAGGCTATGAAGCCTGAAACTCAAATGAGAAGTATGGTAAAGGATGAGTCTTTTCCAGTTACAGAGATTTAGGATTATGTATAGCTACCCAGTGCTTCTCGTCACTGAAAACTTCATCAAGAATTTCTTCAGTCTTCAAGTACAGAAGAGCTTTGTAAGTGCATTCATATCTAACTATAGTAAAAAACTGTAGGGCATTTCAGATACAGCTATATGGAAGTGGCTTGCTGAATAAAGATATTAGTATTGTTATACTTCTTAGCCTGATCTGAAAGTAGAACATATATTACTGTAGGAAAGTCTCTGTTAAGAATGCCGGAGTTAACAGTTCTGTTGGATAAGGAACAGAGACACACTTCTGGTGTCAAAACAATAAAGAAATCAAATAGAAGAGTGAGGCAGTCAAGGAAGTTTTAAAATAAATAAACAACTTCAATAAGCTGAAAGTGAAACAGGATGTAAGATAACCTCATCTGGTAATTGTGACATGAATAACATAGTGCATTTTTGTTTATCTGAAATACAGTGATGAAAATAAAATAATTTTGTACTGTAGTCTGTGATGATTCTAGTTAAAAGTGTGCAGAGAGTAACATTGTTTAGAATTATGTCTGCAATTTATATAATTGCAATAGGAAATGTATTTATTTCATATCAAGAAAAGTAACTTAACCATTGTTTCTTAAGAATGAGCAGTATTCTTGCCTATGGGAGAAAAACATCTTTGTAGAACATGCTGAGATAGAGATGCCTAAAGAAACAGGTAGCTATTGTTGAGAACTTGAGAAATATATGATTTTTACTCTTATATGCTATGCCTT